>NC_057797.1:218880552-218890057 GCF_018294505.1 Triticum aestivum
CCGCTCCGCCGCCACCGCGCCGCCCCGCCGCCACCGCGCCGCTCCACCTCCACCGCGCCGCCTCGCTGCCCTGCCGCGCCGCCCAGCCGCCGCCGCGCGCCGCCGAGCCGCCGCAGCGCCAAGATCCGGCCGCCGCGGGCCCCTGCGCCGCTGCCCCCGGCCACCAGCGACCTCAGGCCATTGCCGGCCGTCGTCCTTGTCCCCACCGTGCTACAGTAATCTGCCGCCGCCTCGGGTTCCGTGAAACCCTAGATCCGAAAGAGGTTGAAATTTCGTCTAAGTCCCAGAATTCCAAATCCAAGTTGCCATGTTCGTGGCCCCGTAACTTTGCATCCGTAGCTCCGATTCATGCATATAGCATATCAAAATGTTCACCTCGGACAGTACATGATTTCATTCCATTGCATCATTTTCATTTGAGTTCATCTTGATGCCCGAAATGCTGTTAGAAGAGGGATACTTGAGTTAATTGTCAGATATGTTACTCCGTTTAGCACTTTTGTCATTTTTGCCATGATTATTGTGTGCATAATATGCCCGTGAGTTCCATATATGTTTTGTTAAGGGCTTTATCATCTCTCCAGAGGTGCAACCCATGTATTTTTAGGATGTGTGTAGTGACTAGTGCAAGCTTGCAAAGTGGTGCACTTGCTAATTCGGTTTTCAGGGAATTAGTAATTTCACCAAGTCCTGGAGCTGTTTATCTCATGATGCCATATGTTCATGTTGTTTCCTAGTGATCCGTGCCTCTTTTGAGAATGATCAGTAAGGGAGTTTTGTTAATCTTGTAGTGCTCTATCCATCCTTGTCTTTTTTTGCAATTATGGAGTAACCTAGCTTGAGTCAATCGAGCTCTACTTTTTCTACTTTGTGAATCTGGGCAGATTGTCAACTTGTTTGCAATTTTGCCGGTGATGTTGTAGTTGATCCGTGCATGCTATGCTATTGTTCTTGCCATGTCTAGCTTGAATTTTGTGCCTTCTTGATAGATGTATGCTTGCCTTGCCATGACTTGCACCGTAGTGAGTGCATCGAGCTCGTAAACATGCCTACATGAGCTACATTTCCGCTTGCTCCAGTTTTCACTAAGTATGAAAACTGATTATGTTTTTGCTATGTTCACATGCTTGCAGTTGTATTTTCTGGTCCTTTTTGGCTCAAGGTCACTAAGGGACTTTTGTTAAGCTCTTTGAGTAGCTCCATGCCATGCTTTACTTTTCCATGTTCAGATTCTGTAGCATGTAGTTTTGTTGCTCCGAAGAGGGCTACCTGATCTGAAATTCTAGACAAGTGTTGATTTCACCAAGTGTGAGATATGTTTGCCATATGCATTTTTGCCATGCTTGTTTGAACCTATTAATGGATGAATTGGCCGTTGCTCAGTGCTAGACTTTTGTTAAGCATCTTGTGTGCATCCCTGCCATGTATTTTGTTGTCATGTTTGGGTGCTGTAGCATGTTCATCTCATTGCATTTAGATGCCTACTTGCTGTAAATCGCAGACCGGTGTCATATTTGAATCGCTTGCCATTTCCAAACCGTAACTCCGATTCCGGCGTTCTTTATATCGTTTTCAAGCGATTTCGTCTCATATTTCCAGTGGCACACTTGGTTTTCCAAGTTGAGGCCAGGTTCATGCATTTTCTGTCATATCTTGCATTTTGCATCCCGCATCGCATTCCGCATAGCATATCATCATTTCATCATATTGCTTGGTCTTGCACGTGGTTGATTGTATCCTTGTTGCTTGTTTGTCTTGTTTGGGTAGAGCCGGGAGTCGAGTTCGCTAACGAGGAGCCCGTTGAGTTTGCTTTCGAGGATCCAGTCAACTCTGACAACTGTGCAGGCAAGATGATCATACCCTCGAAATCACTACTATCTTTGCTATGCTAGTTTGCTCGCTCTTTTGCTATGCCATTGCTACGATGCCTACCACTTGCTTGAAAGCCTCCCAAATTGCCATGTCAAACCTCTAACCCACCTTGTCCTAGCAAACCATTGATTGGCTATGTTACCGCTTTGCTCAGCCCCTCTTATAGCGTTGCTAGTTGCAGGTGAAGATTGGAGGTCGTTCCTTGTTGGAACATCTTTTACTTACTTGTTGGGATATCATTATATTGCTATGTTATCTTAATGCATCTATATACTTGGTAAAGGGTGGAAGGCTCGGCATCTCGCCTAGTGTTTTGTTCCACTCTTGCCGCCCTAGTTTCCGTCATATCGGTGTTATGTTCCCGGATTTTGCGTTCCTTACGCGGTTGGGTTATAATGGGAACCCCTTGATAGTTCGCCTTGATTAAAGCTTTTCCAACAATGCCCAACATTGGTCTTACCATTCGCCACCTAGCCTTTTCTTTTCCTTGGGTTCTGCAGACTCAAGGGCCATCTTATTTTACCCCCCGAGCCAGTGCTCCTCTAAGTGTTGGTCCAACCGAGCGATGTCCGGGGCTACCAGGGCAACTCTGGGCTGGCCTACCCGACGTCTGGCTCATCTAAGTGTGCCCTGAGAACGAGATATGTGCAGCTCCTATCGGGATTTGTCGGCACATTCGGGCGGTGTTGCTGGTCTTGTTTTAACTTGTGGAAGTGTCTTGAATTACCGAGATACCGAGTCTGATTGGAACGTCTTGGGAGGAGGTCTATTCCTTCGTTGACCGTGAGAGCTTGTCATGGGCTAAGTTGGGACTCCCCTACAGGGATTTGAACTTTCGAAAGCCGTGCCCGCGGTTATGGGCAGATGGGAATTTGTTAATGTCCGGTTGTAGATAACTTGAACCTTAATTTAATTAAAATGAATCAACTGAGTGTGTTACCGTGATGGCCTCTTCTCGGCGGAGTCCGGGAAGTGGACACGGTGTTGGAGTAATGTTTGCGTAGGTTGCTCTCTAGTTTCTCGCTCGTGCTTTGCCTTCTCTTCTCGCCCTCTTTTGCGAATAAGTTAGCCACCATACTTGCTAGTCGCTTGGTGCAGCTCCACTTATATTTACCTTGCCATACCTATAAGCTTAAATAGTCTTGATCGCGAGGGTGCGAGATTGCTGAGTCCCTGTGGCTCACAGATTACTATTACACCAGATGCAGGGCCTGATGATTCCGCTCCAGGAGACACGTATGAGCTCAAGTGGGAGTTCGATGAAGACTCTCAACGTTACTACGTTTCCTTTCCCGATGATCAGTAGTGGTGCCCAGTTGGGGGTGATTGGGACCGTGTCGCATGTTGGGTTCTCTTTTATTTTGGCGTCGTAGTCGGGCCATGAGTGTTTGGATGATGTAATGTTATTTATGTACTTGATTGACGTGGTGAGTGTAAGCCAACTATGTTATCTCCCCTTTCATTATTATATTACATGGGGTGTTGTGAAGATTGCCTAACTTGCGACATATGCCTTCAATGCGATTATGTCTCTAAGTCGTGCCTCGACACGTGGGAGCTATAGTCGCATCGAGGGTATTACAAGTTGGTGATCAGAGCCTTCCCCGACCTTAGGAGCCCCATTGCTTGATCGTTTTTAGCGGCCGAGTTGTGTCTAGAAAAATGTTTTGAGTCTTTTAGGAATTATATATCGGAGAGTTTAGGAATTCTTTTTACTTCCCAGTCTCCTCATCGCTCTGGTAAGGCATCCTGACGTAGAGTTTTGACTCTTCTCTCCTCAAATTTCACTATTTTTTTTAGAATCACCCGGGTATCTTGGAATCGTTCCGATTGTTTTATGATGAGAACATTGTCTTGGTGCCTCCTGTCAGGGGTTTAGTGGAAGTGTCCCGGGGAGTTGAGCTCTGAGGTGTTGTCATCATAATTTTATCGTTGTAGTTCTGGAATACCTGAGTCTAGTACGCCGACATCGAAAATCTCTTTTATGCAGTTCGTCGGTGAGATAACCTCGACGCCACCCAGTACTGGGGTGGGAGTTCAGGAGTATCGCCATAACTTGTGTAACAGATGCTTTTCGAAGGTTGAGGTAGATGGTTTCCGAAGGTTTCTTGGTTATGTGTTGAAGGATGGATACAGCTGGATGTAGGATTTGCTAGTTTGGGTGAGATATTATGCTTCCCCTGTATCCCCAACACCTGATTGCATAACCAGAAAGGTTCGGGAGTTTCATAGGTGGGAATTCTAGTAGCTCTAGTTCTTCTTCCAGGATATTGGTTTGAGATTGGGTTTTCTTACCGATTATTCGTTCTTGATCTGTACCTTGTTGATGTATTTCTCTACCTTAATTCTATGTGGCTTCTCAATTTATGGATATGTGACCATTTCAAGAGAAATGCATTCGTTCATTTTGTTCGAATGTGAAGAATATATGTTGCAATTTTCATTCCGTTGGATTCAGCTTCAATATTTTTCTATCAATGTGCTAATGGTGGTCAACCTCTTCAGGATGACTCCTCCAATGCGCACGACTCCGAATCCTGATCCGCCACCACCTCCCCCTCCTCTGGAGGCATGGCAAGCTGTGATGGCCGCAACAAATGCAAACACACAGTTGATCATGCAAATTCTTCAAGAGTGCAATCAAGGCAACCAAGGGAATCAAGGCAGCAATCAGAGTCACTTTGCTACACTCAACCAGTTCCTTGCTAACGGGCCAAAGACTTTCAACAATTGTGTTGAGGCAACCGATGCTGACGATTGGCTTGTGGATCTGTGTAAGCATTTCGAGTGCAGTAATGTCAGGCTTGAGGACTTTGTTAAGTTCGCTTCCTTCCAACTCAAAGATCAAGCTGCAGAATGGTTCCAGCAGTACAAGGACTCCAGAGGTGAACGTGTTATCACTTGGGATGATTTCTGTCGAGATTTCAGGGCTCATCATATTCCCCAGAGCGTGGTTGAAAGCAAGCGTGAGGAATTCCGCAATCTGAAGTAAGGCTCTTTGTTTGTCTATGACTACAACAAGTTGTTCCAGAAGCTCGCCCGCTTTGCCAAGCAGGACGTCCCTAATGAGAAGAGCATGATATACCAGTTCAGGGGTGGTCTCAGAGAAGAAATTCAGCTAGCTCTTGTTCTCTTTGAGCCCTTGAGATACGATGAGTTCTACAACATGGCACTGAAGCAAGAGGCTGCTCAGTTGAGGTGTGATGCTTCCAAGAAGCGAGTCAAAGATGTTACTCCTTCTTCCTCTACTCAAGTGGCCAAGCAGCAGAAGTTTTGGCTTCCTCCTCCTCCGTTCCGTCAGCCGTATCAGCAGAAGAGCAAAGGTGGCAGTGGTTCTTCCCACCCACCCAACCCTGGCTTTCAGAACAAGACTTCGTCTCAAGCTCCAAGATCGAGTGCTCCGTATCACCGTCCGCTTTCAGAGGTCACGTGCAACAAGTGCCAAAAGAAGGGTCACTATGCCAACAAGTGTTTCAACCAGAGGCGTCTTCCTCCTCCTCCTCCTCCTGTCAGATCGGCAAGTACAGCTGTGGTCAAGCATAACCCCAAGTCCGCCAAGGTCAACTTGATGAATGCAGCTCAGGCAGAGGACTCATCAGATGTCATCATGGGTAACCTTCCTGTTAATGATATTCCTGCAAAAGTTCTTTTTGACACGGGTGCATCGCATTGTTTCATCTCGAGGCCATTTGTTTCTAAGCATGAGTTGCCTTTACAAGATTTGCCTAGACAGCTATCTGTTGTTTCTCTGGGTAAATTCATGAATGCAAGCGCTATTGCCCCAGATGTTTCTATCACATTGGGCGATTACAAGTTTCTCTCTTCTCTGGTGGTTCTTGGTAACTCGGATATTGATCTTATTCTCGGAATGGATTGGCTTTCTAAGCACAAGGCGCATCTTGATTGTGCAGCCAGGCAGATTCAATTGACTCATTCATCTGAGGATGTAATTGTCTTTGCCTCTCGGGATAATACAATCCGTCTGTTTTCTCTCAATGAGAAGGGTGAATTGGATGCCATCTCTCAAATTCCAGTCGTTTGCGAATATCAAGACATCTTTCCAGAAGAGCTTCCAGGAATGCCTCCGCACCGGCCAGTTGAATTCGTTATTGATCTTGAGCCTGGTACGGAACCTGTGTGCAAACGTCCTTACAAGCTCGGACCTGAAGAGTTGAAGGAGCTGAAGAAGCAACTCGATATTCAAGAGAAAATGGGTCTCATCCGGCCTAGTTCTTCTCCGTGGGGTTGTGGTGTTCTTTTTGTGAAGAAGAAGGATGGAACGGACCGACTTTGTGTTGATTACCGTCCAGTGAACAATAAGACCATCAAGAACAAATACCCACTTCCCAACATCAATGAGCTATTCGAACAACTCAAAGGTGCCCAAGTATTCTCCAAGCTTGATCTCCGCATGGGTTATCATCAGATTCGAATCCGTGAGCAAGATATTCCCAAGACAGCCTTCAGGACAAGCTTTGGTTCATATGAATACACTGTCATGTCTTTCGGCCTCGTCAACGCTCCTCCGACGTTCTCTCGTATGATGAACTTCATCTTCAATGCCTACACCAATGACTTCGTTTTGGTCTATCTCAACGACATTCTGGTTTTCTCCAAGAACAAGGAAGATCATGCCAAACACTTGCGTTTGGTTCTTGATAAGCTCAGAGAACATCAGTTCTACGCCAAGTTCTCCAAGTGTGAATTTTGGGTCGATGAGGTTCTTTATCTTGGTCATATCATCTCTGCCAAGGGCATTGCCATGAATCCTGAGAAGGTGTCTGCAATTGTGAATTGGGAACCTCCTCAGAACATGAAGCAACTCCGTAGCTTCCTCGGTCTTGCAAGCTATTGCCGAAGATTCGTTGAAAACTTTTCTAAGATCGCGAAGCCTCTCTCTAATCTTCTCCAGAAGCACGTCAAGTACGTTTGGTCTCCGGAGTGTGACATTGCTTTCAACACTTTGAAAGAGAAATTGATCACTGCTCCAGTTCTGACTCCGCCTGATGAATCCAAGCCGTACGAGGTCTTTTGTGATGCCTCTCTCCAAGGTCTTGGCGCGGTATTGATGCAAGAGAAGAAATTTGTTGCTTATACCTCTCTCTAGTTGAAGCCTAATGAGAAGAACTACCCCACTCATGATCTCGAGTTGGCGGCAGTTGTGCATGCTCTTTTGACTTGGAGACATCTTCTATTGGGAAGAAAAGTGGACATTTTCACTGATCACAAGTCTCAAGTACATCTTCACTCAGCCTAATCTCAACCTCAGGCAAACTCGATGGGTCGAAATGATTCAAGAGTATAATCCGAGTATCGAGTATACTCCAGGCAAGGCCAATGTGATTGCTGACGCTTTGAGCAGAAAGGCCTACTGCAACAGTCTGATTCTTAAGCCTTATCAACCCCAGCTTTGTGAAGCTTTCCGCAAACTTAATCTGCAAGTTGTTCCTCAAGGTTTCCTCGCCAACCTTCAAATCTCTCCTACCTTAGAAGACCAGATTCTCCAAGCCCAGCTTCTTGATGCTATGGTGAAAAAGGTGAAGATTGGGATTGCCAAGAGTCAACCCAAGTACAAGTGCTACCGCCTTGATGACAAGGACACTCTCTTCTTCGAGGATCATATTGTTGTGCCCAAAGGTGACCTCCGTAAAGTGATCATGAACGAGGCTCACAATTCTCTCCTCTCCATCCACCCTGGGAGCACGAAGATGTATCAGGACCTCAAGCAAGCTTATTGGTGGACTCGAATGAAGCGCGAAATCGCTCAATTCGTGAATGAATGTGATGTCTGCAGAAGAGTGAAGGCAGAACACCAAAGGCCAGCAGGTCTCCTCCAACCTCTTACCATTCCAGAATGGAAGTTTGACCACATTGAAATGGACTTCGTGACTGGGTTTCCAAAGTCCAAGCGTGGCAATGATGCTACATTCGTTGTCATCAACAAACTCACCAAAGTGGCTTACTTTCTGCCTATCAAAGAGTCGATCACTGCAGCTCAATTGGCGGAACTCTATACCTCTCGTATTGTCTCTCTGCACGGTACTCCACAAGTGATCTCTTCAGACCGTGGCAGCATCTTTACCTCGAAGTTTTGGGATTCTTTTCAGAAGGCCATGGGCACCAACATCCGTTTCAGCACAGCTTTCCATCCTCAAACTAGCGGTCAAGTCGAGCGTGTCAACCAGATTCTTGAAGATATGCTCAGGGCTTGTGTGATCTCCTTCGGCATGAAGTGGGAGGATTGTCTTCCTTATGCTGAATTCTCCTACAACAACAGTTTTCAAGCAAGTTCGGGCAAGGCCCCATTTGAAATTATGTATGGCAGGAAGTGTCGTACCCCTCTCAACTGGTCTGAAATCGGTGAACGTCAGCTTTTGGGTAATGACTTAATCACAGAGGCAGAAGAAATGTGCAAAGTCATTCGTGATAACCTCAAAGCAGCCCAATCCCGCCAGAAGAGCTACTATGATAGTAAGCACCGTGATTTGGCTTTCGAGATCGGAGATCATGTTTACCTCCGCGTCTCTCCTATGAAAGGTACTCGTCGCTTCAGTATCAAAGGGAAGATTGCCCCTAGATACGTGGGACCTTTCAAGATTGTCAGCAAGAGAGGCGACCTCGCCTATCAACTCGAGCTTCCTTCAAACTTTGCAAATGTTCATGACGTGTTCCATGTCTCTCAGCTTCGAAAGTGCTTCAAGACTCCTGACCGCACTGTCAACTTCGAGGACATTGAGCTCCAAGAAGATCTCTCTTATCGAGAGCACCCAGTTGCTATTCTTGAAGAGACTGAACGCAAGACTCGCAACAAGTCAATCAAATTTCTCAAAGTCAAGTGGTCACACCATTCCGACCGTGAAGCTACCTGGGAACGCGAGGATCACCTCCGTTCTGAGTACTCGGTGTTTTTTCAGTCCTAGATCTCGGGACGAGATCCTTTCGTAGTGGTGGAGTGTTGTAACACCCCAGATGTAACTTTCCCAATTTGTACTCCAACTCTTGGCGTCTCCGACGTTAAGTTATATTTATTTCCTCGGGTTCGGGTTTTGTCTCCGTGTGTTGTTGTCGTTGTCATGCATCTCATATCTTGTCATCATGTGCATTGCATCTGCATACGTGTTCGTCTCTTGCATTCGAGCTTTTTCCCCATTGTCCGTTTTGCATTCCGGCGCTTCGTTCTCCTCCGGTGGTCATTTCTAGCTTTCTTTCGTGTGTGGGGATTAAACATTTCTGGATTGGACCGAGACTTTCCAAGCGGCCTTGGTTTACTATCAGTAGACCGCCTGTCAAGTTTCGTACCATTTGGACTTCGTTTGATACTCCAACGGTTAACCGAGGGACCGATAAGGCCTCGTGTGTATTGCAGCCCAACACCCCTCCAATTTGGTCCAAAACCCACCTAACTCTACTCCATCATCTAGAGCGTTCGATCACGATCGCGTGGCCAAAAACCGCACCTCATTTGGACTCTCCTAGCTCCCTCTATGACTATAAATAGATCCCCTCCGTTTTCGGATCTCCTTCCTCCTCGAAACCCTAAAAATCGCTCCCGCCGTCTCCGGACATGGCCGCCGTCCGCCGGACGTCTTTGCGCCGCCACCTGCAGCCAATGGGCGCGTGACACGTCACCACC